>NC_088226.1:45859510-45882010 GCF_036934945.1 Oncorhynchus masou masou | reverse complement strand
TAGGGTTATGTGCCTTGCTCAAGGGCACATCGGCAGATTTTCACCTGGTTGGCTCTGGGATCCGAACCAGTGACCTTTCGGTTACAGGCCCAACGCTCTTAACCGCTAGGCTACCTACCACCCTAGATATGACAACATTTTATGGTGCTTTCAATACAACCACAGAACATCGCTAAAACGTAGCTGGTTTAAGTGCACATATTTCCCTGTATGCCCGATAACTGTGGATGATGTACAGCTGTCTAAGGCGTACTGGGACAGTCAGAAGGACAGTTTCCCTGTGATAACTGTGGATGATGTACAGCTGTCTAAGGCGTACTGGGACAGTCAGAAGGACAGTTTCCCTGTGATAACTGTGGATGATGTACAGCTGTCTAAGGCGTACTGGGACAGTCAGAAGGACAGTTTCCCTGTCTCTTGGCAGTGGCTGCAGTTGTTGTTGTATTACTCAAATCTAGTCAACCAAGAAATCCTGGGTTCAAAAACAACCCTTGTGTAAATATTGTGTAAGTGCTAACATATTGAATTTGGACTAAGCATCTGGCATTTGTCACCAGTCAATTGTTTTTTCTCCATCGGAAGTACACAAGCCTTTCCCCCTGCTGGCTGTAAAGGGAATGGGACAGAACATAGTCTAGTATTATCAAGGCAGAGGAAAATAACAGCTCTCGATCTCTGAACATACAGTATGCACAGTCTGACAGACAGGCACAGAAATGCCCACTAAGATGAGAGGGGTTCTGAGCTAACCTACAGCCTGTTGGAGGCTCTGTCTGTCTCTGTGTTGGAACAGCTCCCTGTCGTCTGCTGTTCTCCAGCAGTCTTCAACAGAAAAACAGAGAAAGTCAACATCACCACTAGAGGGCAATGTTACACCGTGGACTGACAGCATCTAGGGACCACCCCAGTCCCAAACCCCCATACACACACACACACACACACACACACACACACACACACACACACACACACACACACACACACACACACACACACACACACACACACACACACACACACACACACACACACACACCCTCTCCTCCCTCCCTCCCTGCTCGGGCGCCCTCGCCTCCCTATCCCCCTCCACTAAATGCTGCTGCTGCCACAACTGGGCTGTTTTATCTCAGTCTCCTCAGGGAGATTAGCGTCATTTTTTACTCTGTCCAACTTCTCTCTGGTTTCGATAAAAAAGGCGGGTTGTGGCCCAGATGTGCAACACTATGCTGAAGAGGCTTAGAGGCTTGTCCCAATCCCTTCTTCTCCACTCTTTCTGTCTGCTCGCTCTGCCTACTCTCTCATTCCACATATCTCACTCCATCCTTCTCCCCCAATGCCATTTCCTGCCTCTTTTACACTTAAATATATATAAAAAATAATAATTAAAAGACATTGCGAGAAAAACCCAAGTTCATGATTGATGTTTAAAACTCTTGTGGGTGCTAAAACTGAAAAGTTGGAATTTATAATGTCACCAACCAGACAGCATGGAAACCAGTGTCAAATCAAATCAAATTTGTGTGATAGTGTGTCAGAGCTCCAGAGATAATGCCCTGAGTTAATGCCCTGAGTTGTGCCTTGCTCCTCTACAGTGTACATCACTAATGAAGGGGTGGACGGGGGACACCTCAGGACAGCCTCATGGGTTACACAGTAATGAACTACAATACAGAGTGGGGAAGGGGATGGTGTCGGGCTAGTTGGACACTTGGGAAGCTCCGACATGAGATTCACTCTGGGGCACAAAGGATCAGCCCATCTCACTAGCATGAGCACAAACACACACATATACAAAGATGATTTTCAGTTCTCAACATATGCGGGGAGTGAGGTTTAAACTTTAAAGCCTAGTCAGTTTCCCTGACACACCGAACTAGAGTTCAGTGTTCTTCTTCCTTAGATGGTGCTAATGAGGGGTAGAGATTACAGTACAGTAGGCTATGGGGGGGGGGGGGGGTGGGACAACAGGAAGCAGGGAGTCTGTACTGTAGTATACTGGGGGATAAGGACACAGCTGGGCATGGAGCTAGATGTGAACTCTGGTCCACAACCGGTCAAATCCTAACTGCATGTATAACTTCCTGGAAAACTCATCTAGAGATCAATGCATGATTTATGAGAAAGTTCATGTTTCACAAGTATGCAAACCCATGTCTCAAACAGAGACACATATACACAGCCATGCAGCCAGCATGTGTGAAATCAACAAGGTTTTAGGGATGACTGTTTCGTCCCCAGTAGGAGTTAAAATAATGAAATACAGTTAGGTTGGAGTTATTAAAACTTGTTTTTCAACCAATCTACAAATTTCTTGTGAACAAACTATAGTTTTGGCAAGTCGGTTAGGACATCTACTTTGTGCACGACACAAGAGCATTTTCCAACAATTGTTTACATACAGATTATTTCACTTATAATTCTCTGTATCACAATTCCAGTGAGTCAGAAGTTTACATACACTAAGTTGACTGTGCCTTTAAACAGCTTGGAAAATCCAGAAAATGATGTCAGGCTTTAGAAGCTTCTATAAGGCTAATTGACATAATTTGAGTCAATTGGTGGTGTACCTGTGGATGTATTTCAAGGCCTACCTTCAAACTCAGTGCCTCTTTGCTTGACATCATGGGGAAATCAAATAAAATCAGCCCTAAAACAGATTGTAGACCTCCACAAGTCTGTTTCATCCTTGGGAGCAATTTCCAAATGCTTGAAGGTACCACGTTCATCTGTACAAACAATAGTACGCAAGTATAAACACCATGGGACCACGCAGCCGTCATACCGCTCAGGAAGGAGACACATTCTGTGTCCTAGAGATGAATGTACTTTGGTGCAAAAAGAGCAAATCAATCCCAGAACAACAGCAAAGGACCTTGTGAAGATGCTGGAGGAAACAGATACAAAAGTATCTATATCCACAGTAAAACGAGTCCTATATTAACATAACCTGAAAGGCCACTCAGCTAGGAAGAAGCCACTGCTTCAAAACCATAATAAAAAAGCCAGACTACTGTTTGCAACTGCACATGGGGACAAAGATTGTACTTTTTGGACAAATGTCCTCTGGTCTGATGAAACAAAAATAGAACTGTTTGGCCATAATGACCAGCGTTATGTTTGGAGGAAAAAGGGAGAGGCTTGCAAGCCGAAGAACACCATCCCAACCGTGAAGCACGGGGGTGGCGGCATCATGTTGAGGGATGCTTTGCTGCAGGAGGGACTGGTGCACTTCACAAAATAGATTACATCATGAGGAAAGGAAAATGATGTGGATATATTGAAGCAACATCTCAAGACATCAGTCAGGAAGTTAAAGCTTGGTCGCAAATGGGTCTTCCAAATGGACAATGACCCCAGGCATACTTCCAAAGTTGTGGCAAAATGGTTTAAGGATAACAAAGTCAAGGTATTGGAGTGGCCATCACAAAGCCCTGACCTCAATCCTATGGAAACTTTGTGGGCAGAACTGACAAAGCATGTGCAAGCAAGGAGGCCTACAAACCTGACTCAGTTACACCAACTCTGTCAGGAGGAATGGGACAAAATTCACCCAACTTATTGTGGGAAGCTTGTGGAAGGCTACCCGAAATGTTTGACCCAAGTTAAACAATTTAAAGGCAATGCTACCAAATATAAATTGAGTGTATGTAAACTTCTGACCCACTGGGAATGTGATGAAATAAATAAAAGCTGAAATAAATAATTCTCTCTACTATTATTCTGACATTTCACATTCTTAAAATAAAGTGGTGATCCTAACTGACCTAAGACAGGGAACTTTTACTAGGATTAAATGTCAGGAATTGTGAAAAACTGAGTTTAAATGTATTTGGCTAAGGTGTATGTGGACTTCAGACTTCAACTGTACATCTGCCACAACATGAAGCAGTTGCATTTCAAAAGAGCGACAGAAGTCACGGCCGCAAGAAGAAATATCAGAACTAAGAAAGGAAAGATGGACAACAGAGCGAAAGAATGAAGAGCGAGACAGATTAAACACCCCACACAACACATTTGAGCTTACCCATGATGTTGCACAATGACTTTAGTCAATAAGCATGATATATTTGTGCTTGAAGTGACAAATCTGAACTGCCCACTTTGTGCAAATCCATGTGAATGTGGAGTCTATTCCTATGATATGACATACAAATTATTTTCAACCTGTGCTTCACTTCAGGGCTGGGTTTTATTTGAATGATACCACCCACCAGCATGTATATTAACCAGAAACAGCTGCAAAGCTATTCCTCTTCGTGACTGAAATGAGCCAAACATCCTTGTATTCACTGAGCTATGGAGCTAATTAAAATAACTTGTTTCTTACCAGAAAATTCTCAGAATCAATTGGATAATTTGTAAATGTTCACTTATTTTTGAGCTAGTCTGTATTAAAATGTATGGTATAATTGTGTTATATGGTAGCATTTTGCAAACCCTCTCCCCCCCTCACCCCAAGGTGAATGGTTTTGACAACTAAAGTTTTGCTTCACTCCATGCTCCACTACTTTAATTGTTATAACGTTAGCTAGAAACCACAAGTGTCTATCCAGATAACGAAAAGGCACCCGCGAAAGAAAACTTAAGTAGCTTATAGTTAGTTACATGTCATTTGTGGTGTGAATGATCATGAGCAAAGTGACGGTAGCCCGTAATTTCACTTCCCCTGTGAGAACCTGGAGCACGGGCTGACTTGGCTTTGCTGTACCGCAGCCGAGGCCTGTCAGTAGCCTACGTAACGTTGCACCTTGTCCATTACAATGTAGGAAAACGCATATCAACTATCTTTCAAAAGTTATCCATATTACCGAAGCTTCATCGTATTCTTTCGAACTATTTAGGAGGCTGAAAAGAGTTGGCATGGGCCCTCAGATAATCAAAAAGTTCTACAGCTGAACCACTGAGAACATCTTGACTGGCTGCGACACCGCTTGGTATGGAAACTGCTCGGCATCTAACTGCAAGGCGCTACAGAGGGTAGTGCGTACTGGGCCGAACTCCCTGACGTCCAGACCTCTATACCAGGTGGTGTCAGAGGAAGGCCTTAAACATTGTCAAAGACTCCAGCCACCCAAGTCATGGACTGTTTTTTATGCTACTACACTGCAAGCGGTACCGGAGCGCTAAGTCTGGCACCAAAAGGCTCATGAACAGCTTCTACCCCCGAGCCATAAGACTGATAAATAGTTAATCACATAGCTACCCAGATTTGTTATGAAATAACACATATGGAATCATGTAGTAACCAAAAAGGGTGAAACAAAATCAAAATATATTTTATATTTGAGATTCTTCAAAGTAGCCACCCTTTGCCTTGATGACAGTTTTGCACACTCCTAAATATTTTTTTTTCCTCGGTATCCCCTCTGGGTTGGGTTGGATTAGCTTCGTGTTCACGTGAAACATCATCATACAGACACCAATATGTCAAATACAGTATGTACTCGTCATGCAGCCAAGTCCTTTTGTACAGTCAGTGTGTGTGTGTTTGTGTTTTTATGTTTAGCAAACCTATTTAGAACGTGAAATCAAATTGTGAGTGGGAAATATTCAATGCCTGTGTTATCAATGATTAGCAGGGCAAGTTCAAACATCGGCCTCTCCGGTTCCTTTCCCCCCAAAACCCAGTCCCTTCTTAACCCCCAATCCACCATCCAGGCGCACCAGTGCTCCCTGCCCTGCAACTCAATCAACCTCCGCCCCATCTCCACGACCCTGCTCCAATGGCCAGAAGAGGAAGACAGCTGAGGATCCTTTGGACACTGACATCATGCAGAGGGTTGATGATATAAAGACACGACAGCAGTGTCCAGGACAGGACGCCTACGACGTCGTGGCACCATGGACGGTGTCTATTCCTGCTGATCAACGTCTCCCCGTTTGTCTCGCCCCAAAAACGGTTGCTGGCGCTTGTTTATACTTATTTCCTCATTCACATGTTACTGCTGTTCAACTTGTTTCATCTGTGTATTACATTGTCTTATATTCCACCATGTTCCTTTTGTGATAGTCAATACATATGTAAAAGGTGTTTGTCTTTGTACTGGCAGAAAATACTCCTGTTCTGAATCAGTCACTCAACTTGTACTGCTTTGCACATGAACTATGTAGATTAGGTAAGTGTTGTTGTTTTTTTTGGGGGGGGAGGTTGTCCTTATTGTCTACAGCTGGACACTCACCATTGTACGAAAAGGAGGAAGAGTCTCCATTGAAAGGTCACCACACATGACCATGTACAACCTTGTGTTATGTAATGTCTCGGGGGTCTAGTCTTATTGTCTACAGCTGGACAGCCATTCTCACCCATGTACCACAGCAGGAAAGTTCTCATTGAAAGGCCACTACACATAACACAAGGTTAAGTCAATGTCTTGAGGGTCTAAACACGCCAAAAATACATGAACAACTAAAACAAGGATAAAGTGACTGTCATTATAGTACTCTTTATTGTGATTTGTAAAGTGTGAATAAGTCCACAAAAAATTGATTTTGAATGGACCATTATCATGCACCTGTATTGAAACAGGTGCAGCGGGAAAAAAATGCATGTCATCTAAAATGCACTTAAATAGCGAATGGAGGACGCTTTTCCACGTGGTTTATTTTCATGCGTGGTTTATTTTCATGCCAGTCAGGTAGGCTATACTGTTGTAAATATAAGCAATGTGCTTAATATTAGGAAAGTTGAGAAATAAATATAGTAGGCCTAGCCTATAGAAAGCTTATGGGATCCTCCTCTTTTTATTAGCAGCCATCACTCTGTTTTCTCCCGCAATTGTATAGCCTATAGAAATGTTGCGCAACATGAGCTCATTGGCTCTCAAGTGTTTGATTAGATTTTCGATCACATTTGCATTGATGTCAATGTGATTAGAGGGACAGTAGAGTGCTGAGTACCAGGCATTTAGCAAGTTTGGTAGGCTACTAATGACCATCAGCAGCATCAGAGCTTGGAGAAGTCTAATTACCGTGACTAAAAGGTCATGTGGAATTTGACTGCCTTCATGACTCGTGTTCGCCAGTGTGTTGGTAATACGGTCACCGCAACAACCCTAGTTCAAGCTCTTGCTCCTCAAACTCTAGCAATTGCAATTCAAAAAGAGACATGTTTCTGCGGCTAAGAAATATTGTCGTAAAGCATATAACACCGGACTAGCCTGACATGTAGCTAGCATTTGTAAACAGGTATATAACACCGGATCAGGAAGTTCAAACATTGTCGATTGCTAGTCAAAAAAAGAGTGCCTCTGCTCCTCTTGCTTGGTCAGCTCCTCTTGCTTGGTCAGCTCCTCTTGCTTGGTCAGCTCCTCTGGCTTGGTCAGCTCCTCTGGCTTGGTCAGCTCCTCTGGCTTGGTCAGCTCCTCTTGCTTGGTCAGCTCCTCTGGCTTGGTCAGCTCCTCTTGCTTGGTCAGCTCCTCTTGCTTGGTCAGCTCCTCTGGCTTGGTCAGCTCCTCTTGCTTGGTCAGCTCCTCTGGCTTGGTCAGCTCCTCTTGCTTGGTCAGCTCCTCTGGCTTGGTCAGCTCCTCTGGCTTGGTCAGCTCCTCTGGCTTGGTCAGCTCCTCTTGCTTGGTCAGCTCCTCTTGCTTGGTCAGCTCCTCTGGCTTGGTCAGCTCCTCTTGCTCGGTCAGCTCCTCTTGCTCGGTCAGCTCCTCTGGCTTGGTCAGCTCCTCTTGCTTGGTCAGCTCCTCTTGCTTGGTCAGCTCCTCTTGCTTGGTCAGCTCCTCTGGCTCCCCAAGTCCCCGAGTGGATATACACTACACAAGGCGGCCGCCTTCCTCTCTGATTGGAATGCAACGAAAAGAGCTTGTAGCCATCTTAAGGCGTCCGCATGCTTCCCATCCAAAACAGTTTGGAACAGTTTGTGCATATATTAATGATGATGTTTTATTTTGAATGTTTTTGTTCGTTTTGGTCTTCGGTCTTCGGCCTTTGGTTTTGGTCTTCGGCCGTTGGTCTTTGGTCATTGGTTTTTCGGCTGTTCGTATTTTTTTCTTTCCCGGTAGTGGTAAGTCTACGCCTCTTCGTTGGCGATTGGTCAACAGTAGGGAGACTTCAATTGAGTGTCTCTTGTCATTCAACGAGAGACGAATCGTTTTCATGCAATTTCTTCACTTACGAAATACTGCACTGCATCTTAGTTAGATGTAAAATTGTGCGACTAAGATCTACTTGGCAAAAACATCAAAATTATTGACAGATTTCTTGAGTAATCTAAGATTAATTCTGACTATTTTGATGAAGTGTATACTGGCTACGGTGTCTCAAGATGGACAAACAGTACTATTGTCGCTTTTTCTTGTTTTTGAACCAAAGGTTTTTTAAGGGAGTATGTGAGCACACTCGTTTGGTTGGCCAAAGCCAAACTAAAGCATACTGATGCCTTTACACACAAAGCTTTAAAGGAGAGTATTGATCAAACTAATGGCTGGTTTTACAAATCCAATAGAAAACAGTGTTTGCCTGAAATCATCTAAAGTAAAAAGAGATTCAGTTTCAGAGGGAAAACTACCCTTGGCTTGAGTAAATCCATAAAGAGAGGGCAAGGAGGAGAGAGTAAAAGAAACAAAGATTCAGAGAAGTAAGTAAGATCTGTTTATTTATTGTTTGAAAAAAAAACCTCCTTAAACAAGTCATTAGTGCGGACAGACAAAAGCGTACACACAAACTGGTTCCCACACACACACGCACGCACACACACACACACACACACACACAAGCGTACACACAAACTGGTTCCCACGCACGCACGCACGCACGCACGCACACACACACACACACACACTACATTGAGAAGGACCGAGAAACAGGAGTGTGCATGATTAACCTTTGATCCTCCCTCTGTTCAGTTTGTGTGCATTTGTGTGTGTGTGTGCACACGTGAAAGAGAGTGTGTGTTGAATGATAACTGTGATGTGGGGCTAGCTCTCAGAGGAGACAGAGACAGATAATGTGAATGTGGAGGGGCTGTGTAGTGATCCTGCGATAATGATTTTAGGGGGTTATGGGTAGATGGTAGGAGGGGGGAGGGTGGGGTGGCCTCTCCTCTCAGGATGTCCCTGGGTGCTCCTGGCCTGAACTAAGTGGGTAGGGGGTGAGGGAGGGCAGGGTACAGGGGAATGTTTGTTTGTGTCTGATCTCTGAAACCACAATGACCTGAGAGACAAGGCAATGGACGTTGGTAGTGGTGTGTTTGTGTCCGTGTGTGTGCACGCGCCTGTGTGTGAATCAGTAGGTCTTTCTGCATCTGTATGGCAATGTGAGTGTGTGTATTTGTGTGAGTACATATGTGTGTATGAGTGTTTATTGACTCTGCAAAACCATTACAGTGAAAACAGATAAGAGTGGATGGGAGAGATAATGAGAAAAAGCAGTGGTTTTCATTTCATACCTGAAACCCAAATAAACCCCTCCGACCTGTCAGATTGTCACTTAGAGTATTTTCTCATTTCCAGAGATTCTTGAGCGGTATCGATTCTCGAGGGACATTACTCTAATGTAAACTTGCTTATTTCTCATGGTTGAATGCTACCTCCGCCTGACAGTTACCCCCCCCTCTAAGCAGGGCAGCATGAACAAAATTGTCTCGTTGAGCCCAACATAGAGGTAAAACTGTCCAGGCAAGAAGCATGCAGCAAGAAGCTGATCAACTCACCAGGGCCTGGAACTTAGGCTTACGAGTGTTTTAACGGTGCATCTTTCTTACAACGGCCTTTCCCAAAACACCACACGGAGAGGATGGTACTTTGTTGGAACATGTATCGATACTGAATCAAAATAAAGGGAACGCTGCTCTTGAATCAGTGTTCTCCATTCAAATCGTTCCTTAACTTTATAATTATTTCACAATACTGATAACGTATCAGCTCCTAGAGAGATTTTACCACCTACGGCTGCAAATATTGGAGGCGGCTTATTCTAATGTTCTAATGTCACTTAGCTGTTCTACGAATGGTCTGAGTGTAGGGGTTAGATTACGAGCGTTTTTAAGTGAAACATTCATAGAGTACCAGAGTATGTGACATAATACCCATAAAACCTAGAGGTCAAAAACAGAAATGGTTCCAATCGTTTTTCCACCAGTGATAGAAATTTGTTTTTGATATTTTTGTTTTAAGCCTTTCGCAAACCTTAACCCTTACCTTAACCATTCGGAGCTAAGACCTAACCTAAATCATTTTACATTTACATTTATTCAGCAGATACTCAGATACGACTTACAGTAGTGATTGCATACTTTTACTTTTTCATAATTAATGCCTAAACTTAACCCCAACCTTACAAAATCTGAGTTAATGTAAATATCTGACTACTACGAGAATAGTATTCTGTATAAGACACAAGTCCAAATGCATGAATAAGCCAACAAATATTAGCTAAAATGAAAATGTTCACTAAAACTTTCATTTTGGATCAAGATAGCCAGTAGCTAACTAGCTGACAGCAAAGATTTGTAGTCTTGCACAATGTTTACTTTGCCGTTCATTAGTATTGTCGAATCTGAGAGTAAATAGAGCAGAACACATTGACAAAAGTCACCTTGTCCGAGAGAGATTTATAGGGTTATCAAAACGTTATGTCAGGGAAAGTCTACATGAAATACAGACCCTGTTAAAGGTGCTTCAAAAGAATGCTGAAAAAAACCCCCGATTGGAATCATGTCCGTGATTAAACGCTAGGTTTTATATGAGCATTATGACTGTCCACTGTGGGGCTCTATAATGATGGCTTAAGGGAAACGGTGCAGAGTGATATAACGACACTCCTACAAAGGCTCTAACAATGAACTTAGCCTTAATATGCTTTTGGGACACCGGGCCCAGGGGAATTATTAACGTTCGCGTTTACCTCATATAAAGACTTCCATGATATTGATCAAATGAAGCCTTGTTCGTTCTAAGGTCACTTTAAAATGAGGAAGCTGTTCTTTTATATTCGTAATGAAGGGGTAAACCTCCATGTTTGATATGCTAATGTGTTATTATCTCGCAAGCTACATTTAGCTGATTAATGTGTGTACGAACAACAAAATAAACTCTTTACCTGTCTACACATGCTTGTGAATTGTTGCATTATTCAAGAGTGTAATATTGTCCGGTCGCATTATTCAAGAGTGTAACGTGAGCTACTATGTTTTAGAGGAAAAATTGGAAAAAATGTTTTAGAGGAAAAATTGCAATCTCGTCGTGCTGCCTCTCATTAAATGTTTGTCAATGTGAATATCCTCTTACAACAAAGTCCCCAATAAACCCATCTGAAACTTTATATCTGTTTACATGATCATGAGTCATCACACATAGTCAGCCACACACAGGCCCCATTTTGAATCAGATTCACACAAATGCCTGCAAAAAGACATATGAAATACATGCAGGGAACAGACACACGAGTAACAAGAACCTCAGGCTTCATTTCTGAAACCAGGTCCAAAATGACCTGCTTGAAAAACATGAAGACGGCATCAATAGCCATAACTCTCAGTGAAGGGGTACATTGGGGTGGGACCAAACAGAGCCTGGTGATTGAAGCCACATGTTGAGGCACAGTGAGTGCAGATCACACACACACACACACACACACTCGTGATTGATTGATTAATCGTGTGAGTGGCTCTTTTCCCCTAAAACGGCAAGTTACACAGAAAAGTCAAAGCAGATGACAATGTATGAATCACACAGTACACTATTACGGTAAACCACACACACGCACGCACTATAACATCCACCAGGAGGGATTCAGAACCAGTCATACACACACTAGGCCTCTGAGGACGGACTCAGACAGAACATACGGTACAAACTAGAGAGTGATGAGGTGCTGAGCAGACCTACAGTCACAGTGATGTACTGTACTTAGAAAACAACAGACAGCAAGAGAATGTTAATATGATAGAAGAGATCAACAGTACATAGTGAACTTAATGGTATTTGATAAAATGATGGTATTTGAATGGCAGACAACATACAGTGTAAGTTGCTATTATTTGCAATAATTAGAGGAGCACATTGACCTCACTTCAAATGGCTGAGATGAGTAGCAGGATGTAAGGTCTATGCTATCACTGTGTGAGGGGGGTTTGGGGTGAGAGGTCTGAGAGGGGCAAGATGAGAACCTCTGTGCCTGAAGGGCAGTGAGGGATGAAGGGTGGGGGTGGGGGGTAGAGTGTGAGGGTTGAAGGGTGAGAGGGTCAGAACAAACTGGTCTCCAAGATATTCATATTCAAACGCACGTATACACCTGCTCGACTTATTCCAAAATCATGGACATTAATATGGAGTTGCCCCCCCCCCCTTTGCTACCATAACAGCCTCCACTCTTCTGGGAAGGCTTTCCACTAGATGTTGGAACATTTCTGTGGGGACTTGCTTCCATTCAGCCACAAGAGCATTAGTGAGGTTGGGTGCTGATGTTGGGCGATTAGGTCTGGCACACAGTTGGCGTTCCAATTCATCCCAAATTAGTTTGATGGGGTTGAGGTCAGGGCTCTGTGCAGGCCAGTCAAGTTCTTACACACCTCGACAAATCATTTCTCTATGGACCCTGCTTTGTGCATGGGGGCATTGTCATGCTGAAACAGGAAAGACACTTCCCCAAACTGTTGAAACAAAGTTGGAAGCACAGAATCGTCTAGAATGTCATTGTATGCTGTAGTGTTAACATTTCCCTTCACTGGAACTAAAGGGCCGAGCCTAAACCATGAAAAACAGCCCCAGGCCGTTATTCCTCCACCACCAAACTTTACAGTTGGCACTAGGCATTTGGGCAGGTAGTGTTTTCCTGGCATCCGCCAAACCCAGATTCGTCCGTCAGACTGCTAGATGGTGAAGCGTCATTCATCACTCCAGAGAAAGCATTTCCACTGCTCCAGAGCCCAATGGCAGAGAGCTTTACACCACTCCAGCCGACACTTGGCATGGCGATCTTAGTCTTGTGTGCGGCTGCTCGGCCATGGAAACCCATTTCATGAAGCTCCTGACAAAACAGTTATTGTGCTTACTTTGCTTCCAGAGGCAGTTTGGAAATCAGTAGTGAGTGTTGCATCGGAGGACAGACGATTTTTATACGCTACGCGCTTAAGCACTTGGCGGTCCCGTTCTGTGAGCTTGTGTGACCTACCACTTCATAGCTGAGCCGTTGTTGCTCCTCCACGTTTCCACTTCACGATAACAGCACTTACAGTTGACCGGGGCAGCTCGAGCAGGGCAGAAATTTGATGAACAAACTTATTGCATGGCCATGTGCTCGATTTGATATACCTGTCAGCAACGAGTGTGGCTGAAATAGCCGAATCCACTAATTTGAAGGCGTGTCCACATCATTTTGTATATATTGTGTACCAGTTCTAAGAACTGGGAACTATATACTGTAGGACAGGGACATATACATACACAAAACACACACACAGACAAAGCTATTTGCTCAGACAAGCTGACATGTGTGCGAGGAACTCTGATACATTAAATAGGGAGAGTGAGACAGAGAGGGAAGAAGGGAGGAATTTGTAGATTGAGAGAAGAAGAGCGGGAGAGAGTAAGGGAGATAAGAGGCAGCAGTCCCACAGACACAGCGGAAGCTCCATATCACAGGAAGCGGTCAGATCCTCCTAACCACCCACTTCCTGTTATGAACCACCAAGAACTGGACATCTCACAGAGAAGACCTACAACATGCACGCACGCACGCACGCACGCACACACACACACACACACACACACACACAGTTGTAGAGGTTGATGGATGATGGCCATGATTATAAGGTTTAGAGTATCATTACAAACACAAAAGAAAATAAACGTCATCATACTGCCAGCGCAATCATTAGCCCTCAGTTTGTTCACACGCACAAACTTTTTACACACGCATGCACACCATCACACAAACAGGCATGGGTGCGTACACACACGTATGTACACACACACGTACAAACGTACGTAAACACACACACATACACACAATTATAGAGCGGGTGAGGTCAGCTCATTACCATAGTGACCACTAGTACCCACTCTCTCCACTTATTATATTCAGCCTTGAGCTGTTGACCCCACCAATGGGTTAAATAGACCTGACTTCAATGACACACACACACAGAAACATTATGGGATATGGGTTACGCCCTCTGGACAGTGGGTGTGTACGTATGTGTGTGAGTGTGAGGCCCATACAAACTAAGGGCAGAGGATTATAGTAATAAATAGGGCTGGGAATTGCCAGAGACTTCACAATATGATATATTCACCATCCTAAATGTATTGCGATTCGATGTTCTAAACACATTGCTCACCATATGACTGTTGCAGAGGGACAAGAGAGAGACACGAGAAAACAAGTTGTGATCACTGTGCGGACAGGTGGCATCAATAAGGGACCCTAGCTTTCACCTGGATTCACCTGGACAGTCTATGTCATGGAAAGAGCATGTTTTGTATACTCAGTGTAGATTACAGTGTGTATATCATACTGAGTGTGGGAGGGGAAGTATGAAGAGGGAGGGGAAGTATGAAGAGGGAGGGGATGTATGAAGAGGGAGGGGATGTATGAAGAGGGAGGGGATGTATGAAGAGGGAGGGGATGTATGAAGAGGGAGGGGATGTTTGAAGAGGGAGGGGAAGTATGAAGAGGGAGGGGATGTATGAAGAGGGAGGGGATGTTTGAAGAGGGAGGGGATGTATGAAGAGGGAGGGGATGTATGAAGAGGGAGGGGATGTATGAAGAGGGAGGGGATGTATGAAGAGGGAGGGGATGTATGAAGAGGGAGGGGGGGGATGTTTGAAGAGGGAGGGGAAGTATGAAGAGGGGAGGGGATGTTTGAAGAGGGAGGGGAAGTATGAAGAGGGAGGGGATGTATGAAGAGGGAGGGGAAGTATGAAGAGGGAGGGGATGTTTGAAGAGGGAGGGGAAGTATGAAGAGGGAGGGGATGTATGAAGAGGGAGGGGATGTATGAAGAGGGAGGGGATGTTTGAAGAGGGAGGGGATGTATGAAGAGGGAGGGGATGTATGAAGAGGGAGGGGATGTATGAAGAGGGAGGGGATGTATGAAGAGGGAGGGGATGTTTGAAGAGGGAGGGGATGTTTGAAGAGGGAGGGGATGTATGAAGAGGGTATGAAGGGGATGTATGAAGAGGAGGGGATGTATGAAGAGGAAGGGGATGTATGAAGAGGGAGGGGATGTATGAAGAGGGAGGGGATGTATGAAGAGGGAGGGGATGTATGAAGAGGGAGGGGATGTTTGAAGAGGGAGGGGATGTATGAAGAGGGAGGGGATGTATGAAGAGGGAGGGGATGTATGAAGAGGGAGGAGATGTATGAAGAGGGAGGGGATGTTTGAAGAGGGAGGGGATGTATGAAGAGGGAGGGGATGTTTGAAGAGGGAGGGGAAGTATGAAGAGGGAGGGGATGTTTGAAGAGGGAGGGGAAGTATGAAGAGGGAGGGGATGTTTGAAGAGGGAGGGGATGTATGAAGAGGGAGGGGATGTATGAAGAGGGAGGGGATGTTTGAAGAGGGAGGGGAAGTACGAAGAGGGAGGGGATGTTTGAAGAGGGAGGGGATGTATGAAGAGGGAGGGGATGTATGAAGAGGGAGGAGATGTATGAAGAGAGAGGGGATATATGAAGAGGGAGGGGATGTATGAGTGTGTGTAAGGGCTCTTGAATAGTGAGTGCAGTGACGCATGGAGGCCCTACAGGAGACCTATGTTCCCACCTAAGACCCAGATGTGACAGAGAAGGAGGGTTTGACCAGACAGGAGAGGGATGGAGCTGGAGAGTTTGTTACTATAAAAATACACACACGTGTATTATTAAATATCAACTCAGTACTATGGGAAAACCATAATATGTTGTACTGAAAATGTTTATTTTGTTAAATCATCAAGAATTGTGCAGAAAAGCATCTGTACATTGCTTCATCATCTTGTAATAAACATTTGAATACAGGATATTTATTTGATCACCCTGGTGCAGGATATCTTGTAAAACTTGTAGTGTATTTAAGATTTCAAAAGGCTTTTAAATTTCCACTTTGAAAATTCGCACTTGATTTTCCCTTATGAAAAATGTATCAATCCCTACAAAAATGCCAATGAATTATAATCCACATAATAATTCAGATTTCCTGTTGCTGCAGGATTACTTTCCTGCTGTAGCAAAGTGGCTCAAATTAAGATCCTACATCTGTATAAAACGTCCATTGTCAACACTAGATGATCTATCAGAACTAATGTGACACTGTCAACACAATGCAATGAGGTGTTTCATTGCTCAATAAAGACTGACAAGAATTGTATACCACTAATCAACACTACAGTGATGTGATGGGCTATTCAGGAGTCATGAGCTTGAAGAGAGAGAGAGAAGGGAGGAGGAAGGGCTGGCGGAGAGAGGGAGCCAACAGGAAACTAGTAAATTAGAACCACATATCCCGTAAGTCCGTAACACATAACACATACTGTAGGTCTACCCTCCAGTGGATATTCTTAGGATTTGCTATCTCTACAGAGCAGAGGAAATTAAAAGACAGCCAAAAATAGAGGTTGTTTTAACAGGGGAGTCAGAGAGAGGCAGGCAGGCAGACAGTCTTCAGGGTCAGAGAGGGCTGAGGGGATCTATACGTCTTACAGAGTATGAAGCGTCTAAGGGGTTTAGCCTGAGGGACTGAATAACCCATTAGGAGGAATGTGTGTGTGTGTGTGTGTGTGTGTGTGTGTCTTCTAATGTATTTTATTTTCATAGGTCAGAGTTTACATAGTCTTAAATGGCCTTTCCAGAACTCTCTGTTCACACAAACTAACACCACATACAGTAAAGCTACAACACCACAGATATTACAGAGAGCCGTGAGATGACAGGGTCTGCCAAGCTCTCGCATCCATAGCGCCATCTCTCTCTCTCTCTCTCTCTCTCTCTCTCTCTCTCTCTGTCTATCTCTCTCTCTCTCTCTCTCTCTCTCTCTCTCTCTCTCTCTGTCTATCTCTCAATCTCTCTCAGTGTGAGAGGTTCACCTGGGCTTAAACGGGGTTTAGCCGGGCGGAAGTGAGAGGTTCACCTGGGTTTAAACGGGGTTTAGCCGGGCGGAAGTGAGAGGTTCACCTGGGTTTAAACAGGGTTTAGCCGGGCGGATGTGAGAGGGGGTGAGCTCATAGACGGAGCGCAGACGTAAAGCAGCTGTCAGCATCAAAGAGCAGAGCTGACCTGTGTGTGAGTGTGTGTGAGTGTGTGTGAGCCAGCGGGAGACAGACAGACAACCGGAGAGGACCAAGAGAGAGACCTGGCTCACTCAGAGCAGATAACAGAGCGGGGGGAGAGGGAGAGTGATAGAAGGGGGAGAAAGTGAGTGTGCTTTTGTGCAAAATGGAGAGAAGACGGAAACGGCGAGAGCGAGAGTGAAAAAGGGTGCGCCGAGAAAGACAGAGAGCGTGGAGATCTTGGGTTGAAGAGAGAGCGAGGAGGGTGAGACAGTTTTCTGTATTTACTCACAACAGAGCTTATCAGAGTCCCTGGATTCCCTTCCTCTGTGGTAGTGGAACAGCAACAGCACAGGAAGAACACTCATCTCTCTCTAGGTACTGACTGCTGCTGCTGGGAGAAGCAACTGACAGCTGCTCTCTCTCTCCTCCACCTGAGGGAGGCGCTGCTGAGGGCACAGCTGGAAGCAGCTACACCAACGATGCTGAAACAGATTGACCCCTGTCTGTCATTTCTAAGGAACAGTGTAACAGAGGAGCTATTACTGTGGAATAGTGGGTTTGAATGAGTCACAAGTTTACTGATATTGGTATACTGTATATCGCTGTCCTAAGGTCTGTGGGGACGAGTGCTTAGATGAGCATATTGTGCCTGCTGGTCCAGTGAGGAATTGGAGAGGAGGCGAGGGGTAGCAATAGAGGGAAGCGAGGGGAGCAGTAAAGGCTGTGGAGGAGAGGGGTAGCAGTACTAGGGGAGTAAAAGGGGGCCTGGAGGGCGTTCCCCCTGGCTCAGGGCTTGATTAACACCAGGCCTCCTGACAGGAAATGACCCGGCCAGCGCAGAGCAAAGCCGAGCGGCGGGAGAGCTTCCATCTGGCATCAGGGCTGTAGTAGAGGAGCACACACAACCTCTAGGACCAGAACTACCCATCTATTCCCTCTATCTATCCCTTCTCTACTGTCCAGTGTTCAGTACCAGCAGAGAATCCGTTTCTCTCCCCTACTACTACCACCTCCATTGTCTCTGTACTACCATCTAAATGTAGGCCAGGGGGTCAAACGTATGGAACAAATGCTAATGAAAGTTGTCTAGATCTTCTTACAAGTCCCAAAAGCAACTCCATTCCAAATGCTAATCATTTCATGCAGTACTTAATGTAATTGTAAGGGGTTAGGGAAAACAAGTCAATCACAGAGTAACTTGAGCCTAGTGAGAGATAACTAGTTGCGAGTAGTTGATAACAGAGCTGTAGGAGTGAGGGGGGGGGGGGAGAGAGAGCCACGGAGGAGAGGGGACAGTTTGGGGAGGAAAGCGGGTACAGAGTGGCAGGTCATCTCTCACCGCTGTCTGGAATCCGTAATATAAACAGGCTCTCTAGTAGCAGCCAGATACAACACAGATAAACCGTAAAACACAGAATACTCTGGGAACAGGAGAACACGAAGACACAAGCACACATCCAGTCCCTAGTCTATTTCCATTAGCATTGAGACCCCTTCAAACTCTCCCCTTCTCTGGCTCTCTGTACAGTAGGAGTGCTGCAGATGCATTAGAAGTTTCATATAACTGGATGTCCCTCTATGTGGGTAGCTCTAGGGTTGATAGGAGAGAAAGGTCAGGGGGAAGTAGAGAGCGGTTCAGGGGGCACACAGAGGACAGAGAGGGGAGACACACGGGGGAGTAGAGAGGACAGGAGGCTCAACAGGACCTCTCAACTAACCCTGTGTTAGAGGGTGACAGGGTGACCCCAGCCTGCACTGATGCGTGTGCAGGGGCCACTGTCACAGAAAGGGGTCCTCTGGAGCCAGTGTGTGTCTCTGTGTGTGTGTGTGTGTGTGTGTGTGTGTGTGTGTGTAAACAAGTGAGTGTGTGGGTAGGAGGAGAGGAGAAGAGGACGAGTGTCCCTCTCCATTCTTGTAGTTATAACTGCTTATGACTAGCCTTTTATGATATGCAGGTCCTGTCCATAAACACACAGAGTAAGAATTCTGAGCTGAGGTTTAACACACTCCATAAAGCCGACGGTCAGTCTGGAGGTGTAAACAACACATTGGGCCTGGTTCAGAGATCAAAACCTAAAGCGATATGGTCGACCTTCAAAACAGGATCGTTGTGGATGAAGGGAACAGGCTGTTTTGTATTACTGATGACTACAGAAAAAGTGGAGTGGGCTGAGTGTGACGCACGTGCACACACACACACACACACACACACACACACACACACACACACACACACACACACACACACACACACACACACACACACACACACACACACACACACACACACACACACACACACACACACACACACACACACACACACACAAGCACACCATGGCCTAACCTTCTGACCGGTCGTGTCCTGCAGTAGAGACCAGTTTAATTTCCGTTAATTAAAGCCTGGGGTTTCATGTCATCTGATGAACCGGAGAAGGCTGCACTATTGACTTCTCTGATCATCTCTCAGCATGGTTAAGGGCTCTATGTGTGTGTGTGTGTGTGTGTGTGTGTGTGTGTGTGTGTGTTTGTGTGTGTGTGTGTGTGTGCAGAGGGGGTCGATGGGTTGATGAATGTTTTCCAATTAAAAATGCAGGCTAATTTTGAGTTATTTCATAAATGCAGTGAGGGAACTGGGGAAATAATCTTAACCAAGCCTAATCATCACCCATGCACCCTCACGCTCGACTTCCCCCTGTAACTACGCTCTGCAGCAGGGCCTAGGAGAGAGATAGAGCAAGGAATGAACTGAGAGAAGGGATGGGAGGCAGAAAGAGAGTGAGAGAAAGGATGGGAGGCAGAAAGAGAGTGAGAGAAAGGATGGGAGGCAGAAAGAGAGTGAGAGAAAGGATGGGAGGCAGAAAGAGAGTGAGAGAAAGGATGGGAGGCAGAAAGAGAGTGAGAGAAAGGATGGGAGGCAGAAAGAGAGTGAGAGAAAGGATGGGAGGCAGAAAGAGAGTGAGAGAAAGGATGGGAGGCAGAAAGGGAGTGAGAGAAAGGATGGGAGGCAGAAAGAGAGTGAGAGAAAGGGAAAAGACAGCAAGAAGAAAAGAGCAAGAAAAAAAGACAGAAAAAGCGGATGGCCAGAGTGTATTAGAGAACCTTTTATGTCCCAGGACTGTTCCCATCAATGGAGAGAGAGGCGTGTTGCCGTGCCAACCTAAACAGCAGCATTGGGGAGGTCCGTCTTTCCCGTCGCTCCCTACTTCCCCTCACACAGCCCATGGACAGGATAGAAAACAAACCCAACCCGTGTGTGTGTGTGTGTGTGTGTGTGTGTGTGTGTGTGTGTGTGTGTGTGTGTGTGTGTGTGTGTGTGTGTGTGTGTGTGTGTGTGTGTGTAACACAGGGGTGCTCAGATCATAAAAAGAGTACAAAGCCAGTAAAATATACTTAAACCTTCCTGTCCTCCCCTTCACCACCATCGTCACATACAGTACCAGTCAAAAGTTTGGACACACCTACTCATTCAAGGGTTTTGCCTTGATGACAGCTTTGCACACTCTTGGTATTCTCTCAACCAGCTTCATGAGGTAGTCACCTGGAATGCATTTTGATTAACAGGTGTTCCTTGTTAAAATTGAATTTGTGGAATTTCTTTCCTCAATGCATTTGAGCAAATCAGTTGTGCTGTGACAAAGTAGGGGTGGTATGCAGGAGATTGCCCTATTTGGTAAAAGACCAAGTCAATATTATGGCAAGAACAGCTCAAATAAGCAAAGAGTAATGAGTCGCAAAAACAGTCGCAAAAAGTGTAGTCGCAAAAACCATCAAGCGCTATGATGAAACTGGCTCTCATGAGGACCGCCACAGGAATGGAAGACCCATAGTTACCATTGCTGCAGAGGATAAGTTCATTAGAGTTACTTACCAGCCTCAGAAATTGCAGCCCAAATAAATGCTTCACAGAGTTCAAGTAACAGACACATCTCAACATCAACTGTTCAGAGGAGACGGTGTGAATCAGGCCTTCATGGTCAAACTGCTGCCAAAAAAAACACTACTTAAGGACACCAATAATAAGAAGAGACTTGCTTGGGCCAAGAAACACGAGCAATGGACATTAAACTGGTGGCAATCTGTTTTTTGGACTGATGAGTCCAGATTTTAGATTTTTGGTTCCAACCGTCGTGTCTTTGTGAGACGCAGAGTAGGTGAACGGATGGTATTCACATGTGTGGTTCCCACTGTGAAGCATGGAGGAGGTGGTGTGAGAGTGCTTTGTTGGTGACACAGTCTGTGATTTATTTTGAATTCAAAGCACACTTAACCAGCATGGCTACCACAGCAATCTGCAGTGATATGCCACCCCATCTGGTCTGTGCTTAGTGGGACTATCCTTTGTTTTTTAATAGGATAATGTCCCAACACACCTCCAGGCTGTGTAAGGGCTATTTGACCAAGAAGGAGAGTGGTGGAGTGCTGCATCAGATAACCTGACATCCACAATCACCCGACAACCCAATTGAGACGGTTTGGGATGAGTTGGACCGCAGAGTGAAGGAAAACAAGTGCCCAGCATATGTGGGAACTTCTTCAAGACTGTTGGAAAAACATTCCAAGTGAAGTTGAGACAATGCCAAGAGTGTGCAAAGTTGTCATCAAGGCAAAGGGTGGCTATTTGAAGAATCTCAAATATAAAAAATACTTTTTTGGTTACTACATGATTCCATTAGTGTTATTTCATAGCTGTGATGTCTTCAGTTTTATTATACAATGTAGAAAATAGTAAAAATCAAGAAAAACCCTTGAATAAGTAGGTTGTGTCCAAACTTTTGACCGGTACTGTAGCTTACAGCAAGTCTCCATCATCATCATCATCATCATCATCATCACCCATCCTGTACAGGCTACAAAACCATCAAGGGACAGAGCCTGTGCTGGGATTTCACACTCTCACTGTAAATACACACTCTCACTATCAATACACACTCTCACTGTAAATACACACTCTCACTGTAAATACACACTCTCACTGTAAATACACACTCCCACTGTAAATACACAATCTCTGTAACTGGAGTTGAGAATACACAAACACTGAAATACACCAACTTATTATCGACGCACCCACACGCTCTCACAAACACACATACAGACAGAAAAGCTACCTCCATCTTAAGCTACCTCCCGGCGTGGGACAATAGAGGGGTGGATGACTGTGGGTCAAACCAAACCGTGAACTACCAGGGGTGACAGGAAAAGTGATAGGGAATGGATGAGGATATGGTGTGTCTGCAGTATTCAACTGTGTACAGTATGTGCACCATAAAGGCCCATACGCATTAGGATTTGATGCTGCGTTGGGTTCCTGAA